>NC_047107.1:6268530-6303530 GCF_902500255.1 Thalassophryne amazonica | reverse complement strand
AACCTGTGAGACACATCGAAGTGGACACGGTTCGAAAAACTAAGCTGGTTTTCGGTGAAAATTTTAACCGCTGATGAGAGATTTTGAGGTGATACTGTCGCTTTAAGGACTTCCCACGGAGCGAGACATCGCGCAGCGGTCCCAGGCGCCATCGTCAGCCTGTTTCAAGCTGAAAACCTCCACATTTCAGGCTCTATTGATCCAGGACGTCGTGAGAGAACAGAGAAGTTTCAGAAGAAGTCGGTTTCAGCATTTTATCCGGATATTCCACTGTTAAAGGAGATTTTTTTAATGAAAGACGTGCGGTCGGATTGCAGCGTCGGCTCGCAGCCGCCGCGACCCTCCGCCACAGGAAAAACACCTCCGTTGGAAGCCTTAAGGACAAGTTGGAACATGTCCAGCTGTTAAACAATTTCTCATATACTCACTCCACTGAAAGTCATCAAAAGCCGCCTGGATTTTACAAATGGTTATCAAAACGGAGGTGTTTTTCCTTTGCCGCCGCGCCGGCTGCGTCCCGACGCGCGGACCTGTCTCAGGGAGCCTGGTTCTGCTGGAGGTTTCTTCCTGTTGGGGGGGAGTTTTTCCTTCCCACTGTCGCCAAATGCTTGGTTACAGGGGGTCGTTTTGACCGTTGGTGTTTTGACGTAATTATTGTATGTCCTTGCCTTACAATATAAAGAGCCTTGGGGCAGCTGTTTGTTGTGATTTGGCGCTATGTAAATAAGATTGATTGATTGATGTGTGTATGTATGTGTATATATGTATGTGTATATGCCTCTACTGGTGGTTGGCTCTCACTGCGGTATTGTATCACTTTCTGTTCCGGAGCACAGCTGTGTTTTGCTGTATCTGTTAGCTCTTTAATCTGCGCAGTTAGATTGATCTAGTTAACTAGATAACGATTTGTTTCACAGTGTAATCTTCACGTGCCTTAACTAAAGCACTCCCTCTGCTGAATCACCTCTAAATTATTTACACATTATTCACTTTGTGTGTTTTTAGGAATCCGCTAGCTTAGCGCAGCTACTAGCTCTTAGCCGGTTTAGCATGGTGGCTTCTCCTGTCTCTCCCGCACTTTTCTGCTCTGGGTGTGAAATGTTTAGTTATTCCTCGGCCTACTTTAACAGTAATGGTACTTGTAATAAGTGTAGCTTATTCATAGCTTTGGAGGCCAGGCTGGGCGAATTGGAGACTCGGCTCCGCACCGTGGAAAATCCTACAGCTGGCCAGGCCCCTGTAGTCGGTGCGGACCAAGGTAGCTTAGCCGCCGTTAGTTCCCCTCCGGCAGATCCCGAGCAGCCGGGAAAGCAGGCCGACTGGGTGACTGTGAGGAGGAAGAGTAGTACTAAACAGTAGCCCCGTGTACACCGCCAACCAGTTCACATTTCTAACCGTTTTTCCCCACTCGGCAACACACCCACCGAGGATCAAACTCTGGTTATTGGCGACTCTTTTTGAGAAATGTGAAGTTAGCGACACCAGCAACCATAGTCAATTGTCTTCCGGGGGCCAGAGCAGGCGACATTGAAGGAAATTTGAAACTGCTGGCTAGGGCTAAGCGTAAATTTGGTAAGATTGTAATTCACGTCGGCAGTAATGACACCCGATTACACCCATCAGAGGTCACTAAAATTAACATTGAATCGGTGTGTAACTTTGCAAAAACAATGTCGGACTCTGTAATTTTCTCTGGGCCCCTCCCCAATCGGACCGGGAGTGACATGTTTAGCCGCATGTTCTCCTTGAATTGCTGGCTGTCTGAGTGGTGTCCAAAAAATGAGGTGGGCTTCATAGATAATTGGCAAAGCTTCTGGGGAAAACCTGGTCTTGTTAGGAGAGACGGCATCCATCCCAATTTGGATGGAGCAGCTCTCATTTCTAGAAATCTGGCCAATTTTCTTAAATCCTCCAAACCGTGACTATCCAGGGTTGGGACCAGGAAGCAGAGTTGTAGTCTTACACACCTCTCTGTAGCTTCTCTCCCCCTGCCATCTCCTCATTACCCCATCCCCGTAGAGACGGTGCCTGCTCCCAGACCACCAATAACCAGCAAAAATCTATTTAAGCATAAAAATTCAAAAAGAAAAAATAATATAGCACCTTCAACTGCACCACAGACTAAAACAGTTAAATGTGGTCTATTAAACATTAGATCTCTCTCTTCTAAGTCCCTGTTAGTAAATGATATAATAATTGATCAACATATTGATTTATTCTGCCTTACAGAAACCTGGTTACAGCAGGATGAATATGTTAGTTTAAATGAGTCAACACTTCATGACTTTCTTTGCTAATAAAATTTTAACTATTAGAGAAAAAATTACTCATAACCATCCCAAAGACATATTGTTCTCTTTGGCTGCTTTCAGTGATGCCGGTATTTGGTTAGACTCTTTCTCTCCGATTGTTCTGTCTGAGTTATTTTCATTAGTTACTTCCTCCAAACCATCAACATGTCTATTAGACCCCATTCCTACCAGGCTGCTCAAGGAAGCCCTACCATTAATTAATGCTTCGGTCTTAAATATGATCAATCTATCTTTATTAGTTGGCTATGTACCACAGGCTTTTAAGGTGGCAGTAATTAAACCATTACTTAAAAAGCCATCACATGACCCAGCTATCTTAGCTAATTATAGGCCAATCTCCAACCTTCCTTTTCTCTCAAAAATTCTTGAAAGGGTAGTTGTAAAACAGGTAACTGATCATCTGCAGAGGAATGGTCTATTTGAAGAGTTTCAGTCAGGGTTTAGAATTCATCATAGTACAGAAACAGCATTAGTGAAGGTTACAAATGATCTTCTTATGGCCCCAGACAGTGGACTCATCTCTGTGCTTGTTCTGTTAGAACTCAGTGGGGTTTTTGATACTGTTGACCATAAAATTTTATTACAGAGATTAGAGCATGCCATAGGTATTAAAGGCACTGCGCTGCAGTGGTTTGAATCATATTTATCTAATAGATTACAATTTGTTCATGTAAATGGGGAATCTTCTTCACAGACTAAGGTTAATTATGGAGTTCCACAAGGTTCTGTGCTAGGACCAATTTTATTCACTTTATACATGCTTCCCTTAGGCAGTATTATTAGACAGCATTGCTTAAATTTTCATTGTTACGCAGATGATACCCAGCTTTATCTATCCATGAAGCCAGAGGACACACACCAATTAGCTAAACTGCAGGATTGTCTTACAGACATAAAGACATGGATGACCTCTAATTTCCTGCTTTCAAACTCAGATAAAACTGAAGTTATTGTACTTGGCCCCACAAATCTTAGAAACATGGTGTCTAACCAGATCCTTACTCTGGATGGCATTACCCTGACCTCTAGTAATACTGTGAGAAATCTTGGAGTCATTTTTGATCAGGATGTCATTCAATGCGCATATTAAGCAAATATGTAGGACTGCTTTTTTGCATTTGCTCAATATCTCTAAAATTAGAAAGGTCTTGTCTGAGTTATGCTGAAAAACTAATTCATGCATTTATTTCCTCTAGGCTGGACTATTGTAATTCATTATTATCAGGTTGTCCTAAAAGTTCCCTGAAAAGCCTTCAGTTAATTCAAAATGCTGCAGCTAGAGTACTGACAGGGACTAGAAGGAGAGAGCATATTTCACCCATATTGGCTTCTCTTCATTGGCTTCCTGTTAATTCTAGAATAGAATTTAAAATTCTTCTTCTTACTTATAAGGTTTTGAATAATCAGGTCCCATCTTATCTTAGGGACCTCATAGTACCATATCACCACAATAGAGCGCTTCGCTCTCAGACTGCAGGCTTACTTGTAGTTCCTAGGGTTTGTAAGAGTAGAATGGGAGGCAGAGCCTTCAGCTTTCAGGCTCCTCTCCTCTGGAACCAGCTCCCAATTCGGATTAGGGAGACAGACACCCTCTCTACTTTTAAGATTAGGCTTAAAACTTTCCTTTTTGCTAAAGCTTATAGTTAGGGCTGGATCAGGTGACCCTGAACCATCCCTTAGTTATGCTGCTATAGACTTAGACTGCTGGGGGGTTCCCATGATGCACTGAGTGTTTCTTTCTCTTTTTGCTCTGTATGCACCACTCTGCATTTAATCATTAGTGTTTGATCTCTGCTCCCCTCCACAGCATGTCTTTTTCCTGATTCTCTCCTTCAGCCCCAACCAGTCCCAGCAGAAGACTGCCCCTACCTGAGCCTGGTTCTGCTGGAGGTTTCTTCCTGTTAAAAGGGAGTTTTTCCTTCCCACTGTCAACAAGTGCTTGCTCACAAGGGGTCGTTTTGACCATTGTGGTTTTTCCGTAATTATTGTATGGCTTTGCCTTACAATATAAAGCGCCTTGGGGCAACTGTTTGTTGTGATTTGGCGTTATATAAATAAAATTGATTTGATATATGTATGTATGTATGTGTATATGTATGTATTTATATATATGTATGTATATATGTGTGTGTTCGTAGTTTGACACAACTGGCATTAGCTCGTTGTCTCAGTCTCGACTTCTTCGACTCTTCATGTTCTTTTTTAAATGAATGCGTTTCACTCTGAACCTGTTGCTTTTGTTCTTTGAAGCTTCTGATTACGGGGTGCGCCTGCCAATCCTGCGCTCCACTCCAGAAGACCAGATTCTGTACCAAACGGAGCGCTACAATGAGGACACATTTGGATATGACGTTCCCATTCGTGAGGAAGGAGACTATATTCTAGTTATGAAGTATGCAGAGGTTTACTTTGCCCAGTCACAACAAAAGGTACGGCGTGTCACGAAACTGTGTTTGTGTCTTCGTTGTTTAAGTTTGTTTTTGTTGTGGTTTTATTTATTGGCAGTTTTTGCTTTTAATGTATGTACTACTCCAGATACTGTTCATGAGCCCAAAGCCAATGTTGACCGAAGCAGTTCCACTTAAGGTGGCCGAACACATGGAATCTAGCCTCAGAGTACCACGCCCTACAAAAAAAAAATGTATGATGACCAACTTGGGGTGCATTACTCCATAGCATCCAGTCATAGCTCATCCAAACTATACCTTTTTGGCATCCCTATGTTCAGACAAATCATGTGGTCTACTTTTCAGAGTGATTCCAGAGTGAGCATTTTTAAATGTTGACCCCTGTGGAATCCTTTATTGACCCTGAACTGGCTACAGTTGCCACACTGGGATGACCAGGATACATTTTTGTGTGGGCCATGGTAAAACTGAGGCTGGATTGTAAGTGGTCCAGATAACCTACCTGACGCTTGGACTAGCATGGTGTTGAAACTGTTCACTGGAAGTTGTTCAAACACCCATCAGTGCATCCAAAATGTGACACCATGAGGGTGGGCAAGCTAATCATGATTTTGCTGATTGCAGGTTTTTGACATCCGTCTAAATGGCCACGTGGTGGTGAAGGACCTGGATATATTTGACCGTGTGGGTCACAGCACAGCGCATGATGAGATAGTACCCTTCACTATTCGGAGGGGCAAGCTGAGTGTGCAGGGGGAAGTGTCCACTTTCAACGGCAAGCTCAGCATCGAGTTTGTGAAGGTGAGTTGTTTTGAAGAGAGTAAGTTGGGCTCATTGGGCACCTCACAGTCAGCAAGAGCTGCTTCATGTCAGTGTCTCCTAGGGATGGGTATCGAGAACCATTCCTTTCGGGTATTGTTAAGAAATGATTCGATACACTGACATCAATAACCTTTTTGCCTAATGATTCCCTTATTGGTCCTTCACAGTGGTTGATTACAGACCCTGCAGTGGGTCTGTAATCAACTTTTCTGCAGCGCGGCTTTGCTTTGAACCTTGAACCAATCGAAGCAGTGATCTGGTGCTTTGTTGATTCATTGTTTTATTTTGCTTTATCTTAATTTTCACCACTAAAACCCTAAAGCGCATATGTCTGTGAGTAATATTTACCTTTTTTATGTTGAACCAACCTGTTATGGTCTTCTGAAACAGTTCATAGATGTATTTTATAACTTAAAAACAAGACTTATGCTAACGCGTTAGCATGTCTATGGCATTTTTAATGTTAAAGTTAGCATTAAGCTGTTCACATCTCAGCAGGTTGTGTGCGCATTTGTTTTCTGTATAATAATTAATGACTCAGCGGTCGTTGTCGTAAAAGAGTCAGATTGTATTTTTTTATTCATATATTAATAACAATAGCAACAAGAACAATCGTAGTAATAATAACTCATAATAACTAATAATGCTACAATTTTAGAGAAAGCGACAAAAAGAACCCGATGAAACAAAAGAAAAGATAAAACCAACTAACAATGAACATAAATAAATAAATATAGAAATAAATGTTTCTTGTGAACACCTAGTGACTCTTACCCCTCCACTTCATCCCTGTTTTATTTAAGTTTAATGACAATTTGTTTCACTCAAACCATATTTTCAATTTGTTATTTTCTTAAGCAATTTCCTCCAGAACTATCTGCCGAGCTAGAAAACTGCTGCATCCTAGTACGAGCAGAATACTAATTTGAAGAAGGAAAGTTGTTTTTTTTTCTCTCTCTCACCAAAATGGATGCTGCACTCACTGCAGTTTATTGTCTGGAATAGTCCCAGATTGCATTTCAGAGCCTCGAGAATTCAAACTTTTTTGTGCGGGCTGGTGTTGGGGGGTAATTTTGGGTTTCACCTTTTTTTTGTTTTTTACCACTTTCGTCCCTGAATATGTCAATCGTGAGTCACTTTTGTGCAGATTAATGTCACTAACTGGGACTCCTGTTTTATTGCGAGAAAGAAACGAGGATCGTCCTCTGTTCTGTTCACACAGCTCCAAACGCTGCGTGGCTCTCTGCAGAGTCAAGTTAGAACGATAGAGTTCAGTAGGAATTAATAACTTCAAAGCGAAACACTGTTTAAATCAAATGACACCTCTTTCCAAATGTTGGAATACAAACAAATTGCAATCGATCAAAACGTTTTTTTCCTCCCAAAACAAGACATCCTGCGCTGACGTGCAGCAGCCAGCTGAGCTCAGCTCAGAGGTATCGAGAGACATTCATGCCAAAATGTCTGAAAGGAAATGCTTTTGACAAAAACTACAGATTTTATTTTTATTTATGTCCAGAGATCTAGGATCCAGTGACCAATTTAAAATGTTGTTGACATAGAAAACCTGTAAAGCCTACTTTTAGTACACAGAAAAGAGGTATTGATAAGGAATCGGCTCAATAAGCGGAATCGATAATGGCATCGATATCAATAAAATCTTATCAATACCCATCCCTAGTGTCTCCACACAGCCAGAAGGTGGTAGCTCAGAATTTATATGACGATAACTGAGTTCTAATGGCCAGATTTTGATTTGATGGCCATCATGCCAGAGTTTGATATTGGCATTAACATTTGTACATGAGGACCTGGGGCCTCATGTACAAAGACTTGTGAGGATTTCCTACTGAAACATGGCGTACGCCAAAATCCAGAAACTGGAGTAAGCACAAAAACATTCAGATGTATCAAAGTGTGCGTACGCATGGATCCAGTAAAGTTCCGTTTGTGCATCTCAATCAATGTGGAATTGAGCGCACATGCATATACACCAGTCTCCTCTCTTTACATGTCCCTATTTAAATATGTGAATTCATGTACAGTTGTATGCAAAGGTTTGGGCACCCCTGATTTTCCTTTATAAATCATTGGTTGTCTGGGTCAGAAATTTCAGTTAAATATATCATATAACAGACAAATGTTGCTGCTCTTTCTGAGGGTTTTAGGCAGGTGAGGGCTGTTTCCTCATTTGAGTTGAATTTATGAAGGCGTAGGCCTCCTCTTTTACACAACTCTTGGGACTCAGTGGACTCAGAAGTGAAATGAAGTTTCTAGTATTTACAGAAAGTGTGCAATAATTATTTCAACAAAATTAGGCAGGTGCATAAATTTAAGCTAAAGCGAAGGATGGTGAGAACAGTCATAGTCAACCCACAGACCTGCTCCAAAGACATACAACATGATCTTGCTGTAGATAGTGTCTCTGTGCATCGTTCAACTATACAGCGTACTTTGCACAAAGAGATACTGTATGATGGCGTACTTTTCACAGAGATACTGTATGATGCTGTAATGCAGAAGAAGCCTTTTCTGTGTACACACCAGAAACAGAGTCGCTTGAGGTATGCTAAAGCACATTTGGACAAGCCAGCTTCATTGTGGAATAAGTTGCTGTGGACTGATGAAACTAAAACTGAGTTATTTGGACATAACGAGGGGCAGTATGGATGGCTGAAAAAGAACACAACTTTCCAAGAAAAACACTTGCTGCCTGCAGTAAAATTTGGAGCTGCTTCTATCATGCAGCTGTGTGGCCAGTGCAGGTACTGGGAATCTTGTTAAAGTTGGGGGTCACATGGATTCCAGTCAATATCAGCAGATTCTTGAGAACAATGTTCATGAATCAGTGACAAAGTTGAAGTTGTGCCGGGGCTGGATCTTTCAACAAGGGTGCCCAAATTTATGCACCTGCCTAATTTTGTTTAAATAATTATTGCACACTTTCTGTAAATCCTATGAACTTCATTTCACTTCTCAAATATCACTGTGTTTGTCTGCTATATGATATATTTAACTGAAATTGCTGATCCAAACAACCAATGATTTATAAAGGAAAATCATGGAAATCATCAGGGGTGCCCAAACTTTTATATACAGCTGTAAATAGGTCCTGGGAGCTGGGAATCCCCACTCTGTCAAATCAGTCATCATGAACACAAAAGAAATTTTACCGAGTCTGAGCTACAGATGACTGGACATGATGCGGAGACACACAGGGATAGTTTATTTAGTACCCTGTCAAATAGAATAAACATAAAATTGGAGAAATGTTAGTGTGTGTGTGTGTGTGTGTGTGTGTGTGTGTGTGTGTGTGTGTGTGTGTGTGTGTGTGTGTGTGTGTGTGTGTGTGTGTGTGTGTGTGTGTGTGTGTGTGTGTGTGTGTGTGAGACCCCTGTTAGTTCAGACCAGCGCACACACATGGAAGTTAAGATATTAGGTGCGCCGGCTGACAGTGTGTGACACACACGACTTTACCATGCGTTTATTGATAAATACTGAACACGGAGACAATCGGGGGCCTGTTAAGAATCTTCAGCTCTTGTTTCACCATCAAGAAAAAGAAAACACTAACAGTAGTAACAAAAAACATATTTGAATGTGCACGTGCTCAAATGTGGCCATGCTGGTTTTTGTTCGGTGCAGTTACATGAATAAACTACTTACCCATGCAGCCACCCATCGCGCACTGTGCCAGCTTCTAGCCTGTTCCCAAACCAATGCATTTGCGCATCACATATGATTTGAACATAGATGGAATGAAAATGTTTCCAATTAACAAAAACAAATTCATCATATGATGGTGCCTTTATGGCAAACTGTGTGCAGTCGATAGCTCTGAGTATATTAGAGAAACCAGCTCTCACTGAAGATTGTGCTTTAATGTCGGCCTGTTCAACAGCATTGTTTGGGAATGTGATGTACCTGGATGACATTCAGATGATTGTGTTCACACAGCTGGCATGACTCAGCTCAAGGTTGACTGGCACACTCCTGACTGATCGACCAGCTCTCGCTGGAATGCCCCTGTTGCCAGGAAGCCCAGTGTGGTCAGCACCTGTGTGGGCACAGACAACCCCTGGCTCCTCGCCATATTGTGCTCTTGGCCATCCGCAGTTCTGTGCACAACTCCAGTAACAGTGACCTCAGTAAACAAAATCGGTTTATGAGCCAATTGTCGTCATTTGCAAGTAAATCCTTGCGTTCCCTGAATACTCGCTCATGTCGGATTGCACCATTTGCAAGGTCCTCTAAAAACGCCTACACAGCCACTGTTAGTGCCATTTTAATCATCGCTTTGCGCATGCTTTTATATTCACCCATATAATTGCAAACACGTGGGTGTCTTAATCACTCATCAGTGTGTCTCTGATGTGCACATCGCTCTGATGACTTCATGTTTTCCCTCTATGTGTCACCAGTGGACCAAAAGCTGTAGAAACCTGACAGCCAGGATTTTTGCATGACGCACATTTCCACGGTCATTTAATTTTTTATATATCTGAACGTTAGCGTGGAGACGGACGTACGCTACGTTTTTGTGCATACGTAGCCTTTGTACAAGAGGCCCCTGGGCTGAAGCTCCAGACAGCCGGACTTGTGATGGCGCCTGTGTGGAACTGCGCCTGTAAATGATTCACCTCACTTCTTCCTGTGGACAAAGTTTCCTGTTATCAGCATAAATTAGAAACAACTGCTACAGCGTACTTGCCACATATCTCATATTCCAGCAGATTCAGCTTTACATCATGCGGACAGCTGGACTGACTGATGTGGGGCTTCCAGAGGACTGTCTGAGCCGTGCTCTGCTCAGGGTCTCTGGTCTTTGTTGACATTACGGTGCACCGGTAGTCATCAGTGGGTTGCGCAAGATCGCAAGGCTGCTTCTTACAACTGCAGGGTGGCATAATTCAGAAAGCTGGCATATATAACAGAGTTTTAAGGTTTCTTTTTTTTTCTTTTTCCTGTAGTGACCCTTTATATTTCTGGCTCCATGACCTGCTTTGCTGGGTTGTTTTGTTTGTTTATTTTCAGACCTATAACAATTTCGACCTGCTGAAATATTTCAGGCACGAGTGTTTGTTTTCTCCTCTGGTTCAGCAAGAATCTACCTGCACCACGTTTGTACTTATGCCGTTTAATCATAGTGTAATAAATTTAGGACGTCAGCTGTTTGTGACGGGCGTATCCTCTCAGTCACCGTTTTCATGAAATTACTGTTTCAGCTCAGTACTGACATGTGGTCTGGTATTACAGCTGCTTTGTGGTTGTGAACTGAGGCTTGTTATTATGCCCCCAATCAGCGAAGTTGAGGGGACATCATGTTTTCACCCCATCCATCTGTCCGGGCAGCCGCCTGCACACTGTGTGATTGAAACGTTGGTGGTTTTGTATTGGGGGAAGTATCCTTTTGAAAATGGTCTTTGTCTGTTATCCAGTATGGCCACTACAGACTCTATCTTGAGTTTAGCTCCCATCTAATAAGTGAAGAAACCATTTGTTGGTAATGTGTTTGGGGTGTGTCCTTTTGAAAACAGGACTCGGTATACAACATATAAATTATAAATGCAAATCTTTCACAATACCAGGTTCCATCCAGGGCTGTGAAGACTCCGCGGATCCACGGAATTCCGCAGATTTCATCATGGGGAGGGGTGCGGGTGTGTCAGTGTTGTACTCTTTAATTGTGATCGTTACTGAGTTTTTAAAATGCTTATTGCAAAGCATTCTCTTTTTTTACGACATCATGCAAGTTTTATAAGTCCGTGGACACTGATCTGTGTGTTACAGATACAAATCAGTTTCCTAGCATCTGCGGAGTTTCGAGGAAAATAAATGCCACTGAAAGCCTGGCTGTTACGACAGTTGTCGTAAAGCGGGACTGGTTGGTTGCTGCGGTGATGCTGTGTGGCTCCTGTGCAAAGCTAGCTGAATGTAGCATGTGGACATCACAGACTTTTAGAACTTTCAAGTTTTTAAAAGAAGAATTTTGCAGCATGTCTGTGTCACGGAGCGACATCAGACAGAGCGAAGATGGTGAGAAAGACATTTTGAAAAAGTGTGGTAAGGACAAGAATCCGTGGAATTGTTGCTGGCTTCATCAACACACCTGAAAGATAAACGGGAAAAGCGAACTGGTAAGAATTTTTTCTCTCTCTCTGGAAAATAAACATTGTGCTGTTCAAACAGAATTTCAGAAAAGATTGTGCCTTTTTTTCTTTCATTAATCTAGACTTTCTTTGATTGAAAAAAAGACATTGTGGCTTTGAATGAATTTAGGCTACATGAATTTACACAACAGTGTAAATTAGTTTTTATTAATGTAGACTTTTTTCATGGGAAAAAAGACATTGTGGCTTTGAGTGGATTTACAGGAATTTACACAAGAATGTGTGGCTTTTTACTATAAGGTATATTATTGATATTTTACCCTGATTTTTTTTTAAATATTCTACAATCTACCCCCTGCGAATTTTCCTCAGATTTCACAATTTTCATTTCACAGCCCTGGTTCCATCATTTGCTCTGGAAATAATGTCAATTTCACCTTGACTAGACAACCGTACACTGAATTAGCATATGAACGGGGCCGTGTGCCACACTTTGTGTTGCTCTTTTTTCGTAACTATTTTACGTAACTTTCAATGAATACTTTCACATTCAAATGATTTTTAATCCTTCTTACAATTCATTACTTACTAAACTTGAGGTATATTAACCTGAGAACTGTCTACATTTGCAGTTGTTTTGTCTTTTCCTTATAAATCAATCAATCAATCAATTTTTTTTATATAGCGCCAAATCACAACAAACAGTTGCCCCAAGGCGCCTTATATTGTAAGGCAAGGCCATACAATAATTATGTAAAACCCCAACGGTCAAAACGACCCCCTGTGAGCAAGCACTTGGCTAAGGAAAAACTCCCTTTTAACAGGAAGAAACCTCCAGCAGAACCAGGCTCAGGGAGGGGCAGTCTTCTGCTGGGACTGGTTGGGGCTGAGGGAGAGAACCAGGAAAAAGACATGCTGTGGAGGGGAGCAGAGATCGATCACTAATGATTAAATGCAGAGTGATGCATACAGAGCAAAAAGAGAAAGAAACAGTGCATCATGGGAACCCCCCAGCAGTCTACGTCTATAGCAGCATAACTAAGGGATGGTTCAGGGTCACCTGATCCAGCCCTAACTATAAGCTTTAGCAAAAAGGAAAGTTTTAAGCCTAATCTTAAAAGTAGAGAGGGTGTCTGTCTCCCTGATCTGAATTGGGAGCTGGTTCCACAGGAGAGGAGCCTGAAAGCTGAAGGCTCTGCCTCCCATTCTACTCTTACAAACCCCAGGAACTACAAGTAAGCCTGCAGTCTGAGAGCGAAGCACTCTATTGGGGTGATATGGTACTACGAGGTCCCTAAGATAAGATGGGACCTGATTATTCAAAACCTTATAAGTAATAAGAAGAATTTTAAATTCTATTCTAGAATTAACAGGAAGCCAATGAAGAGAGGCCAATATGGGTGAGATATGCTCTCTCCTTCTAGTCCCCGTTAGTACTCTAGCTGCAGCATTTTGAATTAACTGAAGGCTTTTTAGGGAACTTTTAGGACAACCTGATAATAATGAATTACAATAGTCCAGCCTAGAGGAAATAAATGCATGAATTAGTTTTTCAGCATCACTCTGAGACAAGACCTTTCTAATTTTAGAGATATTGCGTAAATGCAAAAAAGCAGTCCTACATATTTGTTTAATATGCGCTTTGAATGACATATCCTGATCAAAAATGACTCCAAGATTTCTCACAGTATTACTAGAGGTCATGGTAATGCCATCCAGAGTAAGGATCTGGTTAGACACCATGTTTCTAAGATTTGTGGGGCCAAGTACAATAACTTCAGTTTTATCTGAGTTTAAAAGCAGGAAACTAGAGGTCATCCATGTCTTTATGTCTGTAAGACAATCCTGCAGTTTAGCTAATTGGTGTGTGTCCTCTGGCTTCATGGATAGATAAAGCTGGGTATCATCTGTGTAACAATGAAAATTTAAGCAATACCGTCTAATAATACTGCCTAAGGGAAGCATGTATAAAGTGAATAAAATTGGTCCTAGCACAGAACCTTGTGGAACTCCATAATTAACTTTAGTCTGTGAAGAAGATTCCCCATTTACATGAACAAATTGTAATCTATTAGACAAATATGATTCAAACCACCGCAGCGCAGTGCCTTTAATACCTACGGCATGCTCTAATCTCTGTAATAAATTTTATGGTCAACAGTATCAAAAGCAGCACTGAGGTCTAACAGAACAAGCACAGAGATGAGTCCACTGTCCGAGGCCAAGATCATTTGAAAAAGAGTGACTTTTTATTCCACTGTTGCTGTGGTGTGGTGTGGTTGTCCCATTTTTATACATCCTTAAACAATGTGAGGTAAATTTGGGGGCACAGGTATCACGGGGTACCAGCCGTGGTTGGGAGAGTAACCTGAGATGGACCGGTGTCCTGTCCGTGGGGAGTCACAGACCTCTCGTCCACTTCACACAACTGAATGTGGAGATAAGAAGCAGCACCAACGGGCCTCGGATATACGAGGACTTAATCTTCTTCATCAGACCATCATTATGGTCACAGCCAGTGTGTTAAACCAGACTGGTGCAGCCACCCGTTGGACAGTTTTCCTGAAACGGTGCCGGTTGTTCCCTTTAAACAAATTTGATCCCATGCAAGTTTATTTTTGTTGCTCTGACAACCAATGCAGCATCTTTTAAAAGAACCAAAAGATCCGGTATCACACCAGAATGTCAATCTGACAAACGAGGTGATCCACATACAAAGACCCATGGCCCTGGTTTGAGATCATTCACTGCGGCATTATGGGAGAAAGTCAAGTTTATGTTCTCCATCTTCAACATTCTGACCTTGGCTTGTTCTCTTTTCATCAGGGTTACTATGACAACCCAAAGATCTGCGCTCTTTATGTCATGAAGGGGACTTTAGAGGGTGAGTCTTTTGAGACATCAGGTCTCGCACCGTTATGTCCCACTTCAGCGCTTTAGCGTCACTTTTGACCTTAAGCGTGTTCTTCTCTCACCTTTGCAGATGTACCAAAACTTCAGCCTCACCCTGGTCTGGAGAAGCCTGAAGGAGAAGACTATGATGATGAAGATGAAAGTGAAGGAGGTGAGGAAGGTGGTAAGAAGATCTCACCAGGTTCCAAGCCCAGGGTTCAGTCTGGTCCCCGAACACCAAATCCGTATGCAGCCGACAACAGCAGTTTAATGTTTCCCATCCTGGTGGCATTCGGGGTGTTCATTCCCACGCTGTTCTGCCTCTGTCGACTCTGAGTGAAACTGAACTATTGGTCGAGGAGAAGTCAGGAGGCCAAGAGGAACCAGGGACTACGAGGAGGGCAGGAGGAGGAGGGAGGGGTCAGAGTGATAGCAACAGTGCAGGAGAGAGTGAGAAAAATCATCCTGGCGGAGGACAAAGAGATGGCAGCGTCTCAGAAAGCTACTGTGCCAGGAAGCACGCTGTGTGGTCGACGACATCAAAGGCTGTGTAGAAAGTGTGTGCTGTGTGCGTCTTGGTTGTTTTGCATCCACTTATTTGAATGGTTTTAACTATTTTCACACAGGTCGCCACACCGGTCATCACGGTTTGAGCAGCTGAAGGACGTGCAGGAGAACTTTGGGCCTATTTTCTAAATGAGAAGTTTTGTACTGAGTGTAGCAAGGAAGCACATTTAGTTTCACACTCCTGCTGAGTCTGCTCAGAAGTGATACCTTAAAATGGGTGAATTTGATGGAATTTGGTGCATCAGATATAAACGGTTATTGGAGGTGCGGCCTGCTATTTAAGAGGGTCCCGTTTTTTGTTTTTTCTCAGCTTGCAGTTTTGTTTTTCCACCCACTTGTACTTCAGCACGTTGTCATTTGTCAGACGTGTCGCCAAAAGGAGAAACAGTTGAAGCAGCTGCTGGCCTCACTTCCTGTCTAAACCAGCTTGCCTTCCTGAATCACTTCGGTAGATAATGTAGTTCAGCCCCATAACAAGCGTCTAGTCAACAGCAGTCACAAGTCAGGATTGTGTTTTCTGTAGCCTGAGAGAAGGCGGAAGCGTGCTTCACTGTGGACCACCTGTGGGCTTACAGAAGCCTCCGTGTGTTTTCTTCTTTCTACGGCCAGCAACCGATCGATCAATTCCTTGTCCTCATGCAAGCATCAGATCCTGTGGTTTCTTCATTGTAGTGAAGCTTTTTTGTCTTCTGCACATCCCTGGAAAAAATAATGTGAATAACTTTCAAAAGGCTCGTAGAAGGAAGAAACACACATGCATGGTGTACTGATACCGTGGTGTCGGAACACGAGACCACGGCATTGAGGTTTTTGGCACGTTAACAGGTGGTCAGGTGACGCTGTAGTTTTTCTCCCCACAGGTGAGATGCTGAAGCTGAATCGACGTCTTCAGCTCACTGTTTGTTCGACCTTTCCTTAATTATGCATCTTTGGCCATTTGGTTCCTCCAAAGATTTTTTTTTTTTTTTTAATTGGGCAAATCTTCTTGAATTGGACATTGTGATGCAGTTGTGGGAAAAATGGGAATATTTTATTGATTTTGTTTTTGAGGATGAAAATATTTGGCACTTTTCACATTAGTGACAAATTGTGATGTTTGTAGTTGTTTCTTTAACTTCAGGACATTAGTTAAAATTGTGATTTCAAGCTGAATATCGGTGATGAGTCTTGAGCTTTAGTTACCATATTTTCCAGAGTATAAGTTAAAATCTGTCCGAAAAAGCCTCTTGAGGGGGGGGAACATAAGTTTTACTTTTTCTATATGTAGAACTTGCTTTCTACTACACTAGTTCCATAGAGGTTAGTTTAACAAAACAGGACCACAGTGTAGCACACATGCGCAAAACAGCATGTGATGTTACTTAACAGAAGGACTTTCCATAAGTAACCAAGGTGGACAAATAAATGTGTGTTGGATGACATGTTGGATATTATTTGCTGCAGTTTGTATAGATGGAGCCATCAGATGGATGTGAATGAAGAAGCAAACACAGGACAGGAAGCACTCAGCTTGTGGTAAATAGCTTAAGTTATTAAAAAAAATGCACAGAATGAACAAATGACTGTGTGATGGACAACATATTGGATGTTATTTGATGCAGGTGAACATTAGTTCATTTTTTGGTTGTTTTTTTAAAGTCAGGTCTTTAAAGCTGTACAGCCTTTCAATTTTACACAATTTAAGTCTAAAAAGAAATTTCCTTGGCTCCACTATAAATTTATTGGCCTTTAAATAGGGGATTCATAATATATTGACACTATGATCAAAATTTGAGTTGTCTGGAAAGAATGTATAAATAATTCCCCTGAAATAGAAAATTTCAAAACTGCACATGACCTTGAACTACTTACGGTAGTGACCCATCAGTCTATGATAGTGATGTTATAGATCATGTGGGGTCTACCTCTGACTTGCGCAAGGGCTGCTGGGTGGCAGCCAATTAGAGAGGCACGGTGACATACCTGTGATAAGGTAAGCCAACTGGCCAAAAACAGTGCATATACAAGCATATACACTGAACAAAAATATCAATGCAACACTTTTGTTTTTGCTCCCATTTTTCAGCTGAACTCGAAGATCTCAAAAATTTTCTACGTACACAAAAGACCTATTTCTCTCAAATATTGTTCATAAATCTGTCTAAATCTGTGTTAGTGAGCACTTCTCTTTTGCTGAGATAATCCATCCCACCTCACAGGTGTGGCATATCAAGATACTGATTAGACAGTATGATTATTGCACAGGTGTGCCTTAGGCTGGCTACAGTAAAATGCCACTTTGAAATGTTCAGTTTTAACACACAGCACAATGCCACAGATGTTGCAAGTTTTGAAGAAGCGTGGAATTGGCATGTTGACTGCAGGACTGTCCATCAGAGTTGTTGCCTGTGAATTGAATGTTCTCTACCATAAATCAGGGAGAAGTAAACACTTGTAAATTAAAAAAAAAAAAATGCTGTTTTTGTAACCAGATACCTCTGAAGTGACACACTGACATCTTACGGATGTCAGTGTACACGCCTTATGTACGTGTGTTACACGAAGTCAAAGCTAATTTCAAACCTCATGAATGTGCACATGTACACCCGTCTGCAGACGGCATTAAAAGGAAAATTAAATATTCCTTATGAAATTCCCTCAGATAAATATGCTGTCTCCATTAAAATGAGCCCTAATTTTGTAGCATATTTCAATGTTATAACTGTTGGATTTCAGGAGAAACTAAGTTTTGTCAGTTTAGTGAAATTTGAAAGGCTGTACAGCTTTAATTTGGGATTAAGTGCCTCCTTTCTTTCACTCGGGGTCACTGCAGCCTGTTGATTTACTGCAGGGTTTTATGCCACATGTCCTCACTGATGCAGCGTCATGTTACCTGGAAACTGGACAGGGATGATCTTGAACTGGGATCCTTCCACACTGGAAACAGGCCCACTTGACCACCACCCTTGCTTTGAAATAAGTACTTATTTTTATTCTTAATAATAATGAATATGTGAATTTTGAATATATTAAAAACTTTTTAAAAATCCTAAACAGGGACTTATACTCTGTGAAAATACGGTGTGTATTGTCTAAGAACCGGCTGCTCCAGTTCACATTTAGAGCTAAAATGTGTCAAGAATGTGTCACACTCACTGCTTTATTTTTTGAAAAAGTTCTGGTTGATGTTCCAGTTCAGAATCTGTGGAGCCAAAGTGGCATTTAGGGGTCCAGCCCAAATGGTCACCATTTTGTAAAGGAACCGTGAGGTGGACCTGCCCAAGCCCCCACATGACATCGTCCCACTTCAGGCCCTGCTGCCTTCTGGGTGTGGAGCAGAAGTCAACTAACTGCCAAAAACCAGCACTGGCCAAAATACTCTGAAAAATTCAAACCTGAATGGACCCCTGAGTATTGTGGGCGTGGTTTCTTCCTCTTTTATGAGCGTATAAAGCACAAAAAGGAAATGTTTAAGATCAGATCTTATAGAGCCACACGCACTCGTACACCTCAGAACCGGCCTTGTTGTTGACAGTTTGGCTTTTTTTTTTTGTTTTGTTTTGGTGCTACGTGTCCTGAGTAGAGCATCCTGGGAACCGCTTCTTGTGTCTTTCTGCATCTCACCTCTCACCTGTTTGCTTTCTGTGCTGTCTGAAAAGCAGCTTTGTTGGGTTGCTCTTTATTTCTGGACTTTACCTTAGCTCGACTCCTAGGACATTGTGGGATCTTTAACAAAGGTGTCTTAAATATCCCCTGACCCTCCTGCTGGTGTCTCTGTTGCCAAATTACACATGGTTAATAGGCTGGGTTCCATTTGTGGATATTTGTAGGCGTCCACAGCAGCATACTGGAGCTGGACAGTTTGTCACCCCCCCCCACCCACAATATCAGCATCCATTCCACTGGATTCACAGTACACTGCACAGCTCACCAGCACAAGACACCTCTGGTGTTGATGTGAGTGGAGAGAGTGAATAAAAACAAGACGTCGACTCACTTCACAAATCAAATATCAAAAAGTTGTGGAAATTGTTGAAATGATTTGCAGCTGAGAGTTGTTTTTGTTTCTCGTCATGAATCTTCTGTGTTTTCTCTGACAGTTTCCTGGTGGGTGGCGCAGTTGTATTGAGAAATGGTCTCCTGTTTTTGAAGAAGCAACATGATGTGGACAAATGAGTCCCTTCATAAAATGTAAGGGGTTTTTTGTTCAATGGATCTGAAGTCTGAGGTCGATCCAGATCACTGCCACATGTTTAAGTCCACCTGGTCTTTGCACCTGTAACTTTTATTTTTAAAATACTAATTTTGGGGGGGGCGACATGTAATGCTTCTTTAACACCGTGATTGTAACTAGTGAGGGAAGCCACCAAGACACCTACAGAGCTTAGAGGAGTTATAAGCTTCTGTGGCTGTGATTGGAGAAACTCTGCACACTGCAGTGTTTGTTAACTTCAGGGGTATCTTGATGGCTTCCCTCACTTCTTGTGCAGTCACTCGGTTCCTGTGAACTGCCTCGTCCAGGCAGATTGACCACAAAGTACGGTTTGAATTTCTTAATGATTGATGTCAGTGAAGTCCAAGAAAATGTTCGTGTTCAACACCAGGTCTCTGTCTCAATACTTTTGGACCTGTTTGTGTGTTTTGTGGTTTGCTTTGAGTTCCAGTATGCTGCTGGGACACCTGGAATAAGGACGGCTCTTGATGTCCAGATACTTATGGACCTGAGTCTGGTTTCATATCCTCGCCTCTCCTCCGGTCTTCTTTCTGTTTAGTTTAATGACGGCACTCGATGTTGGTGCCACTTGAGTTTTTGGGTTGTTGGTTAACTTCTGAGTCGTATTTAAGCTGTGCACGGCTCTGTGTGTGTGTGTGTGTGTGTGTGTGTGTGTGTGTGTGTGTGTGTGTGTGTGTGTGTGTGTGTGTGTGTGAGCAGCTGTGGAGTTTCTCTCCTGTCAAGGGACGACAAAACATGAGATTATTGATCAGTGGGGTGGATTATAATTTAAATCAGTTGGGTTCAGATGGAGATTTTTGATTTTGAACGTTTGAATTCTTTGCCTCAGGATCTGTTGTGTTAAATTTTAACTGTTGTATTTTATTGGTGTGACACTTTGCACTGTTGTAAAAACATGTCCTTTGTGTTTTTGTTTGTTTTTTCTTCGTTGTCTTTGTTGTCTTGAATTATTGAATCTATTTGTACTTTTGTATCGTTTGCCTTCAGGTGGCGCCACTGTTCGCTCGTATCACATCGTTTAGTTTTTGAACGTGTTTCGAGCTGGATTTTCATTCCGTTTGAAGAAGCTGTGGTTTGGTGGACACAAACACGTGGTCTGTATTAGGCCTCAGCGTCTCACTTCAGACCACCGCGACCGAGTCAGAACATCTCAATTTGATCAGCTGGAACGGAATGAAGGTCCTGTCATTTTATGTTTTTATTCCATAAGAACCAAAGAGTTTCCATCGTTAAGTAGTTCTACGTTTTTCTTTATGTTTGAAAGCGGTGAATAAACCAGAAACGCGTCCTGAGAGAACAAGTCATCCTGAAATCAGTTTCTGTTCAAGCATCGTTCATGTCGGGTTTTTATTTCTGCTGGTTCATTGTCTGTTTGTTTAAGCGATACAAGAATTTGGAAAGCAGAAGTTGAGCCTGTCTTTTCTTCGTCCAGCAGCAGAGCTGCCATTTGAAGCTGCTCCGCGTACTTGTGCGCCCTCTGCAGGTAACGGGCAGCAGCGGGGGAACAGAAAGCGTTCAAGTCCCATCTTATGCAGATGTGCCATACATCTGAAAATGTTGAACTGCTTTCTCTTTTTAATAAATGTGCTATTTTATCAGAATGTATTTCTGTGAGTTTATGATGCAGACTTTGTATTAAATGTGGGATTAAAAGTTAGATTTCAGAACTCCGTGTTGGACGTACACGCTCAGTCCAAACATGGAAACAAGTTATTGATTATATTTGTCTTATTTCTCTAACTTAAAAAGAAGCACTGTGTTCAAATTTCCCCTCCAGCTGTTTTTAGACCACAGAACTGAAAAAACACAATTTGAGAAAGTAAAAGTCCTGTGGTTCAGTAGAAACACTCAACTCACTCGGTTCAAAGGTTTTTCTAACCCTTTTTAAAAAAAAAAAAAAAAAATGAGCTGCAGACAAATTGACTGAAAACTTTTATTTCTATAATCACTGCAAAACAGTGTCCTTTAAAGTGCTTCTGAAATTTTAAAAACAGATCACAGATCAAAATAACTAAAACAAAAAATGCTGTCATAATTAAAAACAAATAGTGAACTTGTTCTATAGATTATAAATATGCCATTTTTGTTTTTCTCCTCACCCGTTAGTTCAAAGGCATCACAGCTACATGTGTTTGGGTTATATGTTCGATTTTTTTTTTTTTTTTTTTTTTTTTTACACACCTAAAACAGGTGGTTTCTTGAACCAGCTGCATGAAGAGTCTCATGGCACATGCGTGTGGCCGGACTCTTCCTTTCTGAATCAGGCGTTTCCTTCCTCTCCTGCTGAGCTGCCCAACATATACATATAAAATACTTTGTGTGTCCATGAAGCTGATCATGTGACAGTTGCATTGTTTTACTGTTTGGGGGCGTTCTCCAGCCCTCGGTCCGCCACTTTGACACTCCAGCTGGAAGCTGCAGAGCGGTAACTGTGCAGGTTTAAACGTTCAGCAGGCTGACGTTTTCACTCGGGGTCGGAGGCGCCGCAGCAGATCCGATGTGGATCCGCAGATTCCTGCAAATTTCTACCGTGTTGATTTGGCACCAGTTTTACGCTGGATGCCCGTCCTGAGACAATGCCGCATGACATGGAGGATGGACACGTGGGTCTGGAACTGGGAACCATCTGTTTTAGAAGCAAAGTGGCCTCTGCGCTGCCCTCGGCCAACGTGGCATCCTCTGTTATTTGTCCAGGTGCTGTTTTCCCACCAGCTGAGCAAACATCTTAAAATAGAATCGCTGCTCCAGTCGGGACCAAAGCGTCCAGCGGAGGAAAATGGCTGAATCAGCTCCATGAAGACAAAAACCATGACTGACTCCAGCACGTATTTACATCACAAACGCAAACTACCATTTATAAATTAGTATGTTACATTGAAGTGCATCCTTCCTCCAAGGCCACAGGACACGTCTTCATCTGTAGGACAGAACTATGAACGGCATGTGTGCGAGTCGGACTCCACCGGGTCCACAGGACACTTTGGATCCAGCCCGGCTGCAGCCCAGAGCCACACCCAGGTCCACGGCGGGCAGCCCCTCCCCCCACCTATAGCCGGCCGTGTCCTGCGCCACCTGTGGAGGCATCCGCCACATGTTCACCAAGGCTGGGCCAACTCTGGCACCGCCTGCTGCTTCCTGCAAAGCCTGGAACAGGAAGAGCAGATCCACGCTGAGCTCCATCACGTCACCTTGCGGCCACACGTTGAACCTGCAGAGAGGAACAGATGGTTACTCGCACTAAAACAACTAGTCAACAAACAGAAAAAAAAATACCTGTTTTGGTAACGAGTTGTTTAAAGTGCTTGTAAGCTAACACAAAAACCATGCAGCCCCGCTTCAAGCAACTTTAGAGCAACTCTCAAAGAGGCAGAGTGACATCGACTAATCAGTTAATCAGCAACAAAACCATCATTTCTGTCCAAATCTAATATGTTTCTTATATATATTGTCAAAGTTAGTGAAAAATAATGACTTCTAAATCTAAAAACACTGTCTTTGTAACCAGATAAAACCTCTGAAGTGACGGACATCTGACAGCGACGTTAGCATGCACGCCCTGGGAACCTCCATCAGGTGACAAAGCAAACTGCTCGTCACCGTCATTTGTAGCTAACGTGATCATCTCTTTACGTACAAATCTGTGGTGATGACTTTGATACCGGGTCCCTTTGGAGGATCCTTGGGCACCGCTGGAACCAATTTGTACCAAACGTGGTTACTGAGAGAGACCAGGATGATGAGTCATAGATGATTGTTTTAATCAATCAATCAACTTTTTTTTTTATATAGCGCCAAATCACAACAAACAGTTGCCCCAAGGCGCTCCACATTGTAAGGCAAGGCCATACAATAAATATGAAAAACCCCAACGGTCAAAACGACCCCCTATGAGCAAGCACTTGGCCACAGTGGGAAGGAAAAACTCCCTTTTAACAGAAGAAACCTCCAGCAGAACCAGGCTCAGGGAGGGGCAGTCTTCTGCTGAGACTGGTTGGGGCTGTGGGAAAGAACCAGGAAAAAGACATGCTGTGGAGGGGGGCAGAGATCGATCACTAATGATTAAATGCAGAGTGATGCATACGGAGCAAAAAGAGAAAGAAACAGTGCATCATGGGAACCCCCCACAGTCTACGTCTAAAGCAACATAACCAAGGGATGGTCCAGGGTCACCCGATCCAGCCCTAACTATAAGCCTTAGCGAAAAGGAAAGTTTTAAGCCTAATCTTAAAAGTAGAGAGGGTGTCTGTCTCCCTGATCTGAATTGGGAGCTGGTTCCACAGGAGAGGAGCCTGAAAGCTGAAGGCTCTGCCTCCCATTCTACTCTTACAAACCCTAGGAACTACAAGTAAGCCTGCAGTCTGAGAGCGAAGCGCTCTAATGGGGTAATATGGTACTACGAGGTCCCTAAGATAAGATGGGACCTGATTATTCAAAACCTTATAAGTAAGAAGAAGAATTTTAAATTCTATTCTAGAATTAACAGGAAGCCAATGAAGAGAGGCCAACACGGGTGAGATATGCTCTCTCCTGCTAGTCCCCGTCAGTACTCTAGCTGCAGCATTCTGAACCAACTGAAGGCTTTTTAGGGAACTTTTAGGACAACCTGATAATAATGAATTACAATAGTCCAGCCTAGAGGAAATAAATGCATGAATTAGTTTTTCAGCATCACTCTGAGACAAGACCTTTCTGATTTTAGAGATATTGCGTAAATGCAAAAAAGCAGTCCTACATATTTGTTTAATATGCGCTTTGAATGACATATCCTGTCAGCTTTATCTATCCATGAAGCCAGAGGATACGCACCAATTAGCTAAACTGCAGGATTGTCTTACAGACATAAAGACATGGATGACCTCTAATTTCCTGCTTTTAAACTCAGATAAAACTGAAGTTATTGTACTTGGCCCCACAAATCTTAGAAGCATGGTGTCTAACCAGATCGTTACTCTGGATGGCATTTCCCTGATCTCTAGTAATACTGTGAGAAATCTTGGAGTTATTTTTGATCAGGATATGTCATTCAAAGCGCATATTAAACAAATATGTAGGACTGCCTTTTTGCATTTACGCAATATCTCTAAAATCAGAAAGGTCTTGTCTCAGAGTGATGCTGAAAAACTAATTCATGCATTTGTTTCCTCTAGGCTGGACTATTGTAATTCATTATTATCAGGTTGTCCTAAAAGTTCCCTAAAAAGCCTTCAGTTGGTTCAGAATGCTGCAGCTAGAGTACTGACGGGGACTAGCAGGAGAGAGCATATCTCACCCGTGTTGGCCTCCCTTCATTGGCTTCCTGTTAATGCTAGAATAGAATTTAAAATTCTTCTTCTTACTTATAAGGTTTTGAATAATCAGGTCCCATCTTATCTTAGGGACCTCATAGTACCATATTACCCCATTAGAGCGCTTCGCTCTCAGACTGCGGGCTTACTTGTAGTTCCTAGGGTTTGTAAGAGTAGAATGGGAGGCAGAGCCTTCAGCTTTCAGGCTCCTCTCCTGTGGAACCAGCTCCCAATTCAGATCAGGGAGACAGATACCCTCTCTACTTTTAAGATTAGGCTTAAAACTTTCCTTTTCGCTAAGGCTTATAGTTAGGGCTGGATCGGGTGACCCTGGACCATCCCTTGGTTATGTTGCTTTAGACGTAGACTGTGTTTCATAATTATTGTATGGCCTTGCCTTGCAATGTGGAGCGCCTTGGGGCAACTGTTTGTTGTGATTTGGCGCTATACAAGAAAAAAGTTGATTGATTGAAGTTGATTCTCAGCATCTGTGTGGATATTAAAATCGCCCACTATAATTATCTTATCTGAGCTAAGCACTAAGTCAGACAAAAGGTCTGAAAATTCACAGAGAAACTCACAGTAACGACCAGGTGGACGATAGATAATAACAAATAAAACTGGTTTTTGGGACTTCCAATTTGGATGGACAAGACTACGAGACAAGCTTTCAAATGAATTAAAGCTCTGTCTGGGTTTTTGATTAATTAATAGGCTGGAATGGAAGATTGCTGCTAATCCTCCACCCCGGCCCGTGCTACGAGCATTCTGACAGTTAGTATGACTCGGGGGTGTTGACTCATTTAAACTAACATATTCATCCTGCTGTAACCAGGTTTCTGTTAGGCAGAATAAATCAATACGTTGATCAATTATTATATCATTTACCAACAGGGACTTAGAAGAGAGAGACCTAATGTTTAATAGACCACATTTAACTGTTTTAGTCTGTGGTGCAGTTGAAGGTGCTATATTATTTTTTCTTTTTGAATTTTTATGCTTAAATAGATTTTTGCTGGTTATTGGTGGTCTGGGAGCAGGCACCGTCTCTACGGGGATGGGGTAATGAGGGGATGGCAGGGGGAGAGAAGCTGCAGAGAGGTGTGTAAGACTACAACTCTGCCTCCTGGTCCCAACGCTGGACAGTCACAGTTTGGAGGATCCAAGAAAATTGGCCAGATTTCTAGAAATGAGAGCTGCTCCATCTAAAGTGGGATGGATGCCGTCTCTCCTAACAAGACCAGGTTTTCCCCAGAAGCTTTGCCAATTATCAATGAAGCCCACCTCATTTTTTGGACACCACTCAGACAGCCAGCAATTCAAGGAGAACATGCGGCTAAACATGTCACTCCCGGTCTGATTGGGGAGGGGCCCAGAGAAAACAACAGAGTCCGACATTGTTTTTGCAAAGTTACACACCGATTTAATGTTAATTTTAGTGACCTCCGATTGGCGTAACCGAGTGTCATTACTGCCGACGTGAATTACAATCTTACCAAATTTACGCTTAGCCTTAGCCAGCAATTTCAAATGTCCTTCGATGTCGCCTGCTCTGGCCCCCGGAAGACAATTGACAATGGTTGCTGGTGTCGCTAACTTCACATTTCTCAAAACAGAGTCGCCAATAACCAGAGTTTGATCCTCGTTTGTGTCGTCGAGTGGGGAAAAACGGTTAGAGATGTGAACGGGTTGACGGTGTACACGGGGCTTCTGTTTAGGGCTACGCTTCCTCCTCACAGTCACCCAGTCAGCCTGCTTTCCCGACTGCCCGGGATCTGCCAGGGGGGAACTAACGGCGGCTAAGCTACCTTGGTCCGCACCGACTACAGGGGCCTGGCTAGCTGTAGAATTTTCCACGGTGCGGAGCCGAGTCTCCAATTCGCCCAGCCTGGCCTCCAAAGCTACGAATAAGCTGCACTTATTACAAGTACCGTTACTGCTAAAGGAGGCCGAGGAATAACTAAACATTTCACACCCAGCGCAGAAAAGTATGGGAGACAGGAGAAGCCGCCATGCTAAACCGGCTAAGAGCTAGTAGCTGCACTAAGCTAGCGGATTCCCAAAAACACACAAAGTGAATAATGTGCAAATAATCCAGAGGTGATTCAGCAGAAGGAGTGCCCCAATCAAGGCACCAAACAGGCCATGAAGCAGCACAGGGAACGCACAACAACGGTGCTAAAATAAAATAAAAAATAAAAAAATAAAAACGAAAGCGTTAGCAAGCTAATTAGCTTGCCAACGCTAATGAAAGTTAGCTGATAAAAGTGCTCCGTCGCGATGTTTCAACCGTTAGAGGTCTTCCTTAGGCATTGGAGCACAGGGTAACAAAACCGCAGTCTAATCAAAACTATATTATATCTTTCCAGGCATTGAATTGAGGTCTTGTCAGCCGTGGCCAGAGAAGAAACTGAACGTTAAAGTTGCTCCAATTTTGTAAAATATGATGCAAATTATTGGTTGAGTTAATAGCATTTTAAAAAGGAATAGTTTGTATCAACATGTCATACAATCCAATGGATGTCGACCTTGTTTGAACTTTACTTTGGAGACCAAACATTCAACACAGTCACAACTATTCCATTTATTAATCATTTTATTTCAACCAATAATTTGCATAATATTTTTTTACCAAAACTGGAGCAACTTTAACTTTTGACGCCTGTACAAACTGAAACTGACCTTTATCACCATTTTTGCTGTTTTTAACCCCATAACTCCAGAACATTCACTCACAGGTAGTCCAAACTATACCTTTTTGGAATAGTTATGATCAGACAAATAACGTGGTATAGTTTTCAACATGATTGGAGCATTTTTAAATTTTGACCCCTGTGTAATTCTTTATTGACCCCTGTAGCTCATTAGAGGTCAGCTCCAGGATGGCTCTATATCTGAAAATAAACATTAGATAATTTAGAATGTGTGACAAATTCCATGCTTTTTATCACAAAATGAACAACTGTTTTGCTGTGCCGCCCCACTAAAAAACTATTAGGGAGTCTTAAAGAACTCGTATGATGACTCATCCGAGCGTCTCAGCACAGAGCAGTTGGTGGACCAGGATGATCCTTGGCATGCATCATGCTATGTCAGTAAAACAAGTGCTGAGAATCTACGCTATGCAACAGTCACCATCATCATCTTGCACACCTGACACATCAGAACCAATGGAAGATGATCCTGAATCACTGAGAATATGTCGCTCAAAAGTGGGAGGGACAGATTGGACCAAATCTTTTTTTGTTGTTGTTGTTGTTTTTTGTTTTTTTCAAAACACAAGAAGGACCATGAGCTCATCATGGCAAGGGACAGAATTTTGCAAATAGCAACCTCAAGAAAAGATGAAGACATGTTGAGGATACTCCGTGTTCGATACCACAGGTCACGTCATGCATCGTACATATCGGGAGAATTTGTCATCTTCATGAAATCCTGAATATTTCAAAGAATCTGTCTACAAAACATTGTTTACAACTCTGACTGATGAAATCACATCTGACCTGAATGATGGAAAAGCATTTGAGATACAGTAGTGTTCAGAATAATAGTAGCATCTGTTGTTGACGCTACAAACTCAAAACTGTTATGTTCAAACTGCTTTTTTAGCAATCCTGTGAATCACTAAACTAGTATTTAGTTGTATAACCACAGTTTTTCATGATTTCTTCACATCTGCGAGGCATGGAGTCAACCAGCTTGTGGCACCTTTCAGCTGTTATTCCACTCCAAGATTCTTTAACAACATTCCACAGTTCATTCACATTTCTTGGTTTTGCTTCAGAAACAGCTTTGTTGATGTCACCCCACAAGTTCTCAATTGGATTTAGGTCCAGGGATTGGGCAGGCCACTCCAAAACTTTAATTTTGTTGGTTTGAAACCAAGATTTTGCTGGTTTACTAGTGTGCTTGAGGTCAGTGTCTTATTGAAACACCCATTTCAAGGGCATGTCCTCTTCAGCATAAGGCAACATGACCTCTTCAAGTATTTTGACATATCCAAACTGATCCTTGATACCTGGTATGTGATATATAGGCCCAACACCATAGTAGGAGAAACATGCCCATATCATGATGCTTGCACCACCATGCTTCACTGTCTTCACTGTGAACTGTGGCTTGAATTCAGAGTTTGGGGGTCGTCTCACAAACTGTCTGCGGCCCTTGGACCCAAAAAGAACAATTTTACTCTCATCAGTCCACAAAATATTTCTCTATTTCTCTTAAGGCCAGTTGATGTGTTCTTTGGCAAACTGTAACCTCTTCTGCACATGTCTTTTATTTAACAGAGGGACTTTGCAGGGGATTCTTGCAAATAAATTAGTTTCACACAGGCGTCTTCTAACTGTCACAGCACTTACAGGAGCTGATCATTGATCATCCTGGAGCTGATCAATGGGTGAGCCTTTGCCATTCTGGTTATTCTTCTATCCATTTTGATGGATCTTTTCCGTTTTCTTCCCCACGTCTATGTTTTGTTTTGTTTTTGTTTGTTTTTTTTGTCCATTTTAAGGCATTGGAGATCGTTGTAGATGAACAGCCTATAATTTTTTGCACCTGCGTATAAGTTTTCCCCTCTCCAATCAACTTTTTAATCAAACTACGCTGTTCTTCTGAACAATGTCTTGAACATCCCATTTTCCTCAGGCTTTCAAAGAGAAAAGCATGTTCAACAGGTGCTGGCTTCATCCTTAAATAGTGGACACCTGATTCACACCTGTTTGTTCCACAAAACTGACAAACTCACTGACTGAATGCCACACTACTACAGTATTATTGTGAACACCCCCTTTTCTACTTTTTTTTTTTTTACTAACAGCCCAATTTCATAGCCTTAAGAGTGTGCATATCATGAATGCTTGGTCTTGTTGGATTTGTGAGAATCTACTGAATCTACTGGTACCTTGTTTCCCATGTAACAATAAGAAATATACTCAAAACCTGGATTAATCTTTTTAGTCACATAGCAATAATATTATTCTGAACACTACTGTAAGTGCTTTGTTGGAAAAATATAAAGTTCTGTATATTGAACAATGTGCAGGCAGACTGCCATGTAGACTGTACTTAAAGAGTTTAAAACATCACAGTGTGATGGCCTTGTCCCTTTGGTTAAAATCAACACCACGTGGTTGAGAAACAAGAAAATGTGCTTTTGTCTGAATGTGACATGTAATTATATTTCAAATTTGACACTGAATCCATTATTTCATGTTTTATGTTGTTGTGTGTTTGTCATTAACTGAAGCAGAATCATTGTGTCTGTTTTAATACATTTAGAAATTGATTTAAAGGATTTGTTTTGGTCAAATGTATTTTCATGGTTTCGAGACAAACTGAGTGCTTTTCGTGTTACTTCACACCAGTTTTTCACTGCTGTCTGTTTGTACACTACATCCATCCAAATTAACATATATTTGTTTTTCTGGTGTCAACGGTCAGTTTGATGTGCTACATGTTACAGTTCATGCAACGATCTTATCTGTGGTGAAGGTTGAATAAACCCTTTATTAAAAACAGCTGCCATCAATTTAAACAATTAAAACCTTTTACTGGGTTCATATCAAGCATTAAAAAAATACATTCTAAAAAAAAAAACATATGTCAAAGTCACATGACTGATGTTTTCTAGAATTCACTTTCTGCTCTGTACTTTGACCAAACGTGCACAGAGCTCTGGATTATTATAATTATGAATAAAGAGACGACATATTTATATTCTTCATATAAAATGTTTGACAGCAGGTCTGTTTTCAGTGAGCTGCTGCTGGAGGCCAGATATCAGCTAAAAAACAAAAAAAGAAACAAACTAACAGGACAGGACGTGGACAGTTCAAGACGTAAACCGGTCAGGACGTGGACAGGATGTGGACAGTTCAAGACAGACGGGTCAGGATGTGGACAGGTCAGGATGTGGACAGGACAGGATGTGGACAGTTCAAGATATGCGTGGACAGTTCAAGATATGCGCAGACAGGTCAGGAGGTGGACAGGTTAGGATGTGAACAGTTCAAGACAGACAGGTCAGGATATGGACAGTTCAGGATGTGGACAGTTCAAGACAGACCGGTCAGGATGTGGACAGTTCAGGATGTGGACAGTTCAAGACAGACCGGTCAGGATGTGGACAGGTTAGGATGTGAACAGTTCAAGACAGACAGGTCAGGAGGTGGACAGGTTAGGATGTGAACAGTTCAAGACAGACAGGTCAGGATATGGACAGTTCAGGATGTGGACAGTTCAAGACAGACCGGTCAGGATGTGGACAGTTCAAGACGTGGACAGGTCAGGATGTGGACAGTTCAAGACAGACATGTCAGGATGTGGACAGTTCAATACACACAGGTCAGGATGTGGACAGGTCAAGACGTGGACAGGATAGGATGTGGACAGGTCAAGACATAGCCCAGTCAGGATGCAGACATGTCAGGATGCGGACTTGTCAGGACGTGGACAGGACAGGATGTGGACAGTTCAAGTCACAGGTCAAGATGTACATAGGACTGGATGCAGACGGGTCAAGACGCGACACAGACAGGTCAGGACGTGGACAGGTCACACTGGAATCTGATGTTGGCTGCATTAAAAAGAATTGTGACAAGATCAGGGTGACCAGATGTCCCACTTTGTGCCGCAAATTTAAATGGTTTTTGTCGTTAGTGACAGGCAGGCTTCAGTTTTGAAATGCATGTTTTAAAAATGTATGTTTTTAAATGTGCATTTCAAAACTGGACCCTGACTGTCACTAACAACGCCAAAAACATCTCAGTTTGTGGCACAAATTGGGATATCTGGTCACCCTAGACAAGACAAAAAAACATGGTATCAGAGCAGCAGATCAGACTTCAGTATTCAGGACTGTGGTCTGAAGGTCATGACCTGGATCTAACCTGACCCCAGATCCAGAACCACACGTGTAAAGAGGCTAAATCTGATGTGGGGAACAAAAAGAATCAGATCTGTTCTGTCCACACGACACAAAAGGATCAGAGAGCAGGGACATGGCGGTAAAGTCGCAGGTACCTTGTAGGAAGGCTGCGTTTGGTCAGGGATGGCAGCACTGGGCGCACATCCAGACGTTCTGGATTGAAAATCTGTAGGTGGAGCTCAGCTCGCGTCACTGTCAACAACAGAATGTCTCTGGACACCACAAACTCCAGATCTGTGCCTGAGGAGGAGGAGGAGCCAGAGGAACAACAATGAGTCAGAGCCACAGCATGTTTACACAGAGTCCAGTTTGAAAAGTACCACAAGTAACCCAACCAGAGACCTGACATTTCTTGGAACATGAAGACATTAATGTGATGATAAATGAAAACATTAAACACCTTCAAAGTGCATTTCTCAGCAGACCTACGATGAGTTTAGTCTTAAATATCCAAAAGGAGTTTGACGTTTTATCATCTGATGAACTTCAGATGATTTGTCCCTGTTTGTGTTTGGTTTTATTGTTTCACTTGTTTGTTTTCTTTGTTTGTGTCTCTTTTTTTTTTGGTCTTTTATTCCTGATATTTTGCCACCATCACAGACCATTAAAGGCTGTGTCTCGCAGTGAGACCATATTCACAGTTGATGGAGGTTATTGGGGAGGTGATAGTCTAGTGGTTAAGCGTTGGGCTTGAGACCAGAGGATCCTCAGTTCAAATCCCAACCTGACAGGAAAATCACTATAAGGGATTAAGGACCTTGGGTAAGGTCCTTAATCCCCCATTTACTCCCGGTATGTAGTGTGCTGCCTTGTATGGCAGCACCCTCACATCGGGGTGAATGTGAGGCGTTATTGTAAAGCGCTTTGAGTGTCTGATGCAGATGGAAAAGCGCTATATAAATGCAGGCCATTTACAAACGTGTTGAGGCGGTTTTGCAGGCGAGAGAAAGCAGCTACTCCGGTTAGCGGTGTAGGCTAACACTTACTGACACGATGTCTCCCATCTGCCTCGTCTTTTCTTCTCCACTGGGACCTGAATAAAAAACAAACTTTTTGCGACTGCTTTAGTGATTGCAGCTGAAAGAAAACAGTAAACCATTTATACGTATGAAGTTATGCTGTGTATATATTGCGCAACGGAGCTGAGGTCCCTATAAGTGGTCAAATCCCACGATATCACGCAGACGGGACTGCGGTGCCCTATCAGGGGTCAAATGAGGACAAAGGGGCGGAGCCTTGGTGTATTTTTTGGTGTGAATGAGATGGTTGCAGTGAAAACCACAGCAGTGCTGCACCAATGAAAGAAGGGAAAAAAAAACCCCACAACCCTCTTGCTGTGAGGACTGTTGCCTCACAGCAAGAAGGTTGTGAGTTTGATTCCCACCAGGTCCTTTCTGTGTGGAGTTTGTATGTTCTCCCTGTGTTTGAGTGAGTTTCCTCCAGGCTTCCTCCCACATCCAAAGACATGCAGGTTTTAGGTGAACTGGACACTTTGAAAAATTGTCCGTAGGTGTGCGTCTGTTTGTTTGTCTGTACGTGTCTCTGCAACAGACTGGCGTCATGTCCAGGGTGAACCTGCCTATGACTGCTGGGACAGGCTCCAGCCCCCCGTGACCCTTGACTGGAGTAAGCAGGTATAGAGGATGGATGGATGGATATTTCATAGTGATGAAGACACTTGGTTGCTCTTCCTCTGGTGTAAGGGACTCAAACCCAAAATGACACAAACACCAACAAGCTGATGGATTAACTTCACATGGGGCAAGTTCAGAATTACAAGAACTTGTACCTAGTGGCAGCGCCAAGGGGGAGCTTGGGGGGCTTAAGCACCCCCTCAGCCCCCCCCCAATAATTCTGCCAATAATGTGAATTGTGACTGACATATTTGTGGATCTCAACTGCAGTTTTGCACTGAGAATATCTCAATATTGCATAACTAAGCAAAGTGATGAATGTGTGTGTTCAGTGATCCACCAATGCTGAATCACCCTTCACAAACAGAATTTTCAGTTTTGCGAATAAACATTTATTTGTAAAAACCCACACACAAGTTACAAACAGAAATTTGTGTTTGTGGATCACAAAGCACGTGTACAAATCAAAGGATATTTGTAAATCACCCTCTGTGCATTTGCAAGTATTAATGAGACAAATTTACCTCCAAAAATTTAGGTTTAATAAATATTTATTATGGCCACTCTTAAAACTTCACTTATCTTTATAATTTTATTACTGGGAAATTTTAGAATTGATTTAGATGAGATATACTTATTATCTCACAGGAATATATCACAATTATCTGGGAACTACTTTTTGCACAGGAATTCATCAAGCATGTCGGCCGTAGCCGCGCACGAACACAGTACAGAAGCTGTATGAGGGTAGGTTGAAAAGTTCTAAGGCTTCCCATGAAGGAGTAATGCATTAACTGCATTACAGTGAGCCTTAGAACTTTTCAGCCCACCCTCGTATATCGTTGTTCGGCAATCAATCTAAGTGATGTGTGTGTGCATTGATACCACATTTAAGAGGAACACCGGTGACTAAAACATATACCTTGGTATTTATAAAGTAATTTACCATATATTGTTCATTTCGACGACATTTTGTGGAGCCCCTCCAACTTTTACCCCAGCCCCCCCAACAAAAATTTCCTGGCGCCGCCATTGACTTGTACGAGCTTTACTATAAATATATCCACTCTGAGCGTGCAACATTAACGCACGCTAAAAAAAAAGTTAAATAAAATAAAAGTTAAAATTAAATAAAAGTTAGTTGTTTCACCAACATTTTTTCAAATCTTTTTTTTAAATCAGGTCTCAAAAAAAAAACATCCTAACTGCATAAATTGTGTGTCTGACTCACATCAGGAGCCACAACTGAACACACACAGACGCACAGCTGTGCATGTTGTGTACATCGTGCACACTGGGGTCAAGATGGTGTCGTGAGCAGCATGTCTGTCGTAAAACAATGAAAAGTGTGTATATATGTGCCCCCCCCCCCCCCCCACACACACACACACACACACACACACACACACACACAGACACACACACAGAGCAGGATTGTTTGGAATGTTGTTGCTTTGGGGGCACCAAAAGCCCTGTGAGTGAAGGTTTGATGGTTGTGAGTTCTACACCCAGAGAGCTGCTGCGCTCAGACATTTACAAACTCATCAGGGTCATTTTGTGTTTTTCACGATGTCCTTCATCTGTTCTTTAGTCAGGTGGAATAATTATACAGCAAACATCATTAATGAGACTTTAAAAAAAACAAGTGAGTGCAGAGGTTTGCATTTATCATCCACACGGGCTCAAATACACACAAACATTAAAGGAAATCTTTACATAAGTGATGCTGAAGTATTTTAACATGACAAGACCAAGTCCTACTAACTCCTCATTAGAGATCATGACTGACTGCAACTGGTCGTTTCTATTTGCCGGCATGAAAAGGACGT